>NW_018405747.1:502071-504870 GCF_002113885.1 Mizuhopecten yessoensis
CCCCCCAGAAAATTTGGAACCCCCTCTCCCCCAAATAGGTCTCTGGATCCGCCACTGCGAACCCCTGAAATTTTAGACAGAGTAGTGGGCAGCGCTACCATGTACCTGTATTTCATTATCAGAGGCAACATTTTCAGCCTCGATTCTAGCTATACAGCAGAGATGGCCACATACAAAGTTAGTCTAATAATCAGTTCAGAGAAGGAGTGACGGGCCGAGGACGAACCTAAAGCCAGCTCCTTTTTAGAGGAAAGGAATGTGAGGCAGCCGAACCCCAAACTCGTAAAGAGAAACAATATAAGGTCAGAGGGTGTAGGGATATGAGATACTTTTGCCAAAAAATAAGAACAATGATGATTCTCAAAAGGTTGTGGAATTGGAACTGCTGTCTCTTTAGACTGAATTGACCTCTGTTCCAGGAATATGATGATTCGCAAAAGGTTGTGGTATTGATTTTATTTCTCTACCTGGTTTTCATAAAGTATAAAAAAGAGAAACGTTTGTGAATTTATTTTTACATTGTACAACTCAATGTCTTTGGCCACCTTTTTTCCATGCCATGCATTATATCATATATATCTTCATGTATGCTCTCTTTCCCACTTTCACTGTATTCATACGCTAAGACTTAGTAAGTCATATTAGCCATCACACACAATAAACATTAATTTCTGGCAAAACACACTATACGTGTACATGTAGAATATGTGTCAGATATGGAACGTGTTGAGATACTTGATCATTTTATGTTTTCAATACTTTACGTAGATTAAAGAATACTTGTAAATGGACCCTTTTTTATGTTGCGACAACTTTTCTTTAATCGGTTATTTTTGTCCGAAACAAAAGCCGTATAGTTATCGGCAGCACGCGTCATTTTTACAATGTAAACAAATGACTTTTTTCCCATTTTCAATGCGTATTCCGATTCTATCTGAAGTCAAAAATTTATTATTTATAGAGAAAAAGTTGTTGCATGATCATACATTCTAAGTCAACATCATGTGAAAACATACCGATTTAAAAAAATATTTTTGTTATGCGATCCTTTTTACTATATTCATCCTGAACCGTCATTTTGACATACTTAATACGATTTAATACGATAAATAATGGACGCAGGCGGTAAGCCTCTGTGTCCATATCAGTTGATATTACAATATTTACAGTATGGGTCAAAGAAGTAATATAGACGGTAAATTCCCAATATTTACAGTATGGGTCAAAGAAGTAATATAGACGGTAAAATCCCAATATTTACAGTATGATATACTTCTGGTGTACAATTAACAAGTCCTTTATGATGTTAATTAAGTTATTTATTTGTTGGTATTTTCCTAGTGATTGTCCAGTAAAATTTCAAAATGTTTAACATCCTCTGCGTCTATAACATCTTGCGGCAAGTTGTTCCGGGCATCTACTACGCTGAAGCTGAAAACGTTTTTTCTAATGTCTAGGTTAGAGCCCTTTTTGAATATTTTTTTGTGAGTGTCCCCTTGTCCTGCTGGTGGTACCATTTGGAACACATTGGTCGTGATTCGTTCATCATAAATCTTCTTCACTATTTTGAATACGTTGATCAGGTCCCCTCTATTCCTTCGGTGTTCTAAGGTCTCTGCAAGCGTTCATGGTACGATAATTTTTTAATTACATATATTTTTAAATCTTGCATGTTAATAAAAAAAATCGTTTACTTCAGCAATATAATTATATCATACCATTTTACTGAACACTGTGATATTATAAATTAGGTAAATGACCCCGAGTACCGACAGAGAACAGAACAGTATACGCCGTGCACTAGGGAATAGTTTTAGGGAAGTTTCCTCGCAAAGGGGGTAGAAATTACCCTATTTTCGATGAAACTTCCCCATCTGTCGATATCTTTATTTTCATACGTTGGTATAGTGTCAAAATGATCCCGATATGTGTTTCAAGTATTTATTATCAATACTTAATTAAATTCCATCGAATGTCATTTCACATAAAAACGTTTATATTATACCGCCCCTTATAGTCTGTAGGCAAATCCGCATCTATCTGTTGATCTCGCGTTCCGACACTATGCCATTCGTATCTTATTTTTAAATGCCAGCGTTCCAAACCAAATACTATAAACTTCATTTCTTACATTTAAGATTAATAATACATATACAATTACAAATGGAAAAGAATTAGGAAACAACTTTCGAAAACTTCACCTATGCTCAACAAAAGTGATAACCAGCATGCGATTTCCATATGAGTATAAACGTACATTTATTTCATTTCGGCTATTACAATATATATATGTATTATAATAAATAAGATAAATTATGAAGTTTTCTCAGGGAAATAAAGTACGGGTAAACGAGATTGAACTTGCATCACAAAATTAGAATTCGTCGCTTCACTTAGATTTCCCGAATCAAAGTTGCTAACTTTTTTGGAGTAAAAACGAAAAAAAACTTGCTGCAATCTTATGTTGTATGTTTGAGTCCCGTTCTTATTTTCATCGTGCAGACATAAATCACGTCTGCTTAAATCTAATCGCCAAATTGCCACAAAACACGTGAATTTGCTGCAAAAACCTTTAATTCAAAAACTTTCCTGGGGGAGGCCAGAGACGTATATTATACGTCTCTGGGGAGGCCATCCCCCAACTGGGCCTCGCACCCCCACTACTTGCGCTATGCAATTAATCAATTAACTGTGAGCCATATTTTCTCTCACCTGTGTTTAACATGCCAATCAAACTGTTTGATACAATGGATAGAACCTTACCTGGACGACGACAATAAAGTACAGCCAATCCCCACC
>NW_018405747.1:505535-508872 GCF_002113885.1 Mizuhopecten yessoensis
TCATCATCATCATCATTACCATCATATTTTTTGTGATTTTGTTTAAATTTTCACAATTTCACATACCAACCCCCACGACGTGATAACTAGTACCCAACATCCAGAAATACAAGAGAATCGTAAACGAAATGTGTACAGAGAAATGTTAATAACTCATTCGTCAAAATGATGAAAATATATCAAAATTCAGAAACCTTTTGACAAAAACTATTCACCAAAATACAGTCAACTTAACAAGACATGGTCACCGAGTGACTTTTGATTTGATCATGACACACCCACATCGTTACTGACTACTGTACACATGTGTAATGAGTATGATGTCCGAGAATTTGGCTTGCATGGGTCTAGCTATTTCATGAAAGATACTGAATCAAATTGAAACCCATTTTCTTAAATTTATAAACACGCATGCCAAGCGACACAAGAACAATGACTGTTGTTTCCCGGCCGATGACAGCGTGAGGTTCACTGTATGAGGCGCTTCAGATTTCCGCATACTCTGGTAGCATTTTCGCAATAAGTCGCAGGGCTAACTTTGGATCTTGATTCAGTCAAACAGATGCGCAAGATTGCGCGCGACCAGTGCCCCATCCCTTTTACTTTTAATTTTAATTCATAAATTCCATTATATGCATTCTCATGTATTCTAGACAGGAAATCAATAATTGAAATGAATGATAGATTCTATGTTTTATGACCAAAAAAATCCAACAAAATACACTGCAAATCATTTCTGTTTTTATTAGCTCACCTGGTTCGAAAGACCGTCCGTCCATCGTCTGTACGTCCGTCAACAATTTCTTTAAACAACTTCTTCTTCTTAACCCAACTAAATTTGATTGGAAGCATTCCTAGGTAATAAAGAATAAAGACATTCGAAACAGTACATTTGAATTTTATTATAGTAGAGTAGATCAGTCCCGTGAAGTGATGCCTGGCAGTAACGGTGCACTTGTGTGTTTACATTAGACGCAGTCGGGATTATTTTAATGACTTTCTTTTTAATTTTGGTAATCAATAACAATATATATAAAATAACCGTAATGTAAATAATGCATATGAGCAGTTTCTTTCTCTTATCAGGGGTGAAATGGATAAAAAAAAAAAACACCCTAAGTCCAAGTGAATAATGGCTTGAGGTTAAAGTCAACTTTTATGGTAATTTGATTACAGAACCAACTAAGTTTTATCAGTATGGCGTGATATATATAGTGATCTGTACAATGTTCCAGTTGAAAATGATGAAGTTAATTACACAGAAAACTTATGAACTCTTTGGTACCACCGTCAAATGTGGATAACAATGATCTAAATTTACCCATTACAAGGAAAGAGGTAGAAGATGCTGTCTTTCGAGCAAAACTTAATAAAGCAGCAGGTATAGCTGCTATTTAGAGCTCGGTTTTATATAACCCAGCGTGCTAAGACCTTTTATTTGATCTTTTAACATTTTGTTTTGTTAACAGTCAAGTACCAGATATTTGGGGACATAACATTATAAATCCTATACTGAAGGCTGGGAAAGATCCAATGTCACCATTAATATCTATCCTATGCAAAATTTATGCTGATATTCTAAACCAGCGTTTATCCAAATGGTAAGAAACAGNTTACAAGTGTGAGATTAATACCAGGTGAGCGATGCAGGCCCATTGGGCCTCTTGTTATGGATTAAAATGCATTATTTTGGTATCCATGGCAACTACTTACAAGCCATAAAATCCTTGTACCATGATATCCAATCAAGGATAAAGATTAACTGTAAACTTACAGAGGCCTTTGAAGTAAAACAAGGATTGAAACAGGGATGTCAAATCTCCACAACAATTTTTTCATTATATATAAATGATCTGGCCTGATATTAAATCACTAGGTAAAGGTGTCAAGGTCGATGATGCACAGGTATCCATACTTCTGTACGCAGATGATATAGCACTTATCGCAACAGATGAGGAGTCGATGCAACATATGTTAGACAAGCTTGGTAGTTAGTGTTAAAAGTGGAAATTAGGCATAAATCTAGAAAGAAAAAAAAGTTGTGCATTTTCGCAATCCATCTGTACCTATAACAAATTTTAATTTTACATGTGGTATAGAAAAAATCCAGAATTTCAAATACCTTGGTTTATGGTTTCATGAACACTTAAATTTACATTTTACTGTACAAGAACTGTGTAAATCTGCAAGTAGAGCATTGTATGCTCCCCATTCCAAGTATGTACATGCTGGAGAAATGTGTTATGAAGTTTACTGTAAGCTGTATGTATCCCTGGTAGAACTGGTGCTATTTTATGGTACTCGAATCTGGGGTCTGAATAAATATAGAGAAGTGGCTATGGTTCAAAATAAAGCATGCAGGTATTTTCTTGGTGCTGGTAGAAAAGCAAGAAATGTAGCCCTTCGAGGAGATATGGGTTGGAATTCATGTGAAGTTAACCAATTAACTGAAACTTTTAGACTATTTACGTATAAAGAATTGCGATGAAAGCAGACTACTGCAGACAATTCATAAGTGGTCATGTTCTATTAGGAAATCCTGGGACTCGCGGGTTGTGAGTCTGATAGCGGAGAAAATGTAAGTGAAGTTTTAACAGCAAATACATAAACGTACTAATGTATGAAGGATATTTAGAATGTCCGGAGTTTTGAAGATGATGATAAGTGGCAGTTGTCTCTGTGGGATGACACAAACACTGTAAATGGTAATAAACTGTGTACAAATAGAACTTACAAGTATGAGCCTGTCACTAGCGATTGTGTAAAATCTGTACATCTCAAATGTAAAAGTTTTTTTATTTAACTTGAGATGTGGCTCTTTGCCCCTTGAAATTGAAAAAGGTAGGCATGCCCGTCCTGTGATTCCTGTCAATAATAGGTTATGTAAATTGTGCAACAATGATGTAGTAAACGAGTATCATTTTTAGCTCACCTGCCCGAAAGGCAAGTGAGCTTATGTTATGGTGCAGCGTCCGGCGTCCGTCCGTCCGTCCGTCCGTCTGTCCGGCGTCAACTTTTTACTTTAAACAACTTCTTCTCAATAACCAAAAGGCCCAGGGTACTGATATTAGGCCTGTAGCATGCTGGGATGAAGGGCTACAAAGTTTGTTCAAATAAATGACCTTGACCCACTTTCAAGGTCACAGGGGTCACATATGTTAAAATCTTCAAACAACTTCTTCTCAATAACCGAAAGGCCCAGGGTACTGATATTGGGCCTGTAGCATGCTGGGATGAAGGGCTACCAAGTTTGTTCAAATGAATGACCTTGACCAGCTTTCAAGGTCACAGGGGTCAAATGTTTTAAAATCTTCAAACAACTTCTCAATAACCAAAA
>NW_018405747.1:508928-512388 GCF_002113885.1 Mizuhopecten yessoensis
AAAAGGCCCAGGGTACTGAAATTAGGCCTGTAGCTTGCTGGGATGAAGGACTACCAAGTTTAATCAAATGAATGACCTTGATCCACTTTCAACCTGATGTCCTTGTTCGACATTCAAGGTCACAGGCGTCATATGTTTAAAAATCTTTTAATAGGTTCTTATGAATCAAACACTGATATTCTGCCTGTAGCTGTATTTTAGTCCACTTTTAAGATTACAAGTGTGAGATTAATACCAGGTGAGCGATGCAGGCCCATTGGGCCTCTTGTTTAATAGAATGTTTTATGATGATATTGGATCTGTAATTTTAACGTTAACAGTTCAGATATGTGATGTGTGAACCAGTTCTCCAAAAGACACTAACTACCCAACTTTCTCTTATGATGAGGAGAAGAACTATGTTCCTCCCATATTGAATTATGTATAATTAGATGTGCAGGTATGGGGTGGGGGATATATAATTAGTCGGTGGGGATAGGCCCAACCACTCTTTTATATCTCTTACCCTGTGGGGGTACATGGTATTATATATATATATAGACATTTTAGTCCTGCTACAAATAACATTTTATCGAGCATAGTTGGTTTTTACAAAAACTGGTTAATAACATCATGTTTGAAGATAGTTTTAGTAAATAGTGTGATTGTTCTTTTAACGTGTCTAATAAGTCATTTTGGCTAGACACATTTTATATTCAAAGGTATATATGTATTGAGATTTTATGAATACTATGTGTTTGACACGAAAATAAAATATTTGATTGATATATTTACTAGGCACTTAACACGACATATTCCACTTGAATTGTGTTATTTTTGCACAGTGCTTGTGATGACAATTTGCCGATATTTTGTTTTCAGTTGCCAATATACAATTTTCTTACAAAATGTGAATAAATTGACATGTTTGCTAAATTGTATTTTTGACTGACAATTATCAACTGATGATATGGAAATAAATAACCACTATTAAACTAGTGATTGGATGGGAAATTTCTAAATTATCAGCCTTTGGTTTTGGTTGAAATAATATGCTCCAATATATATCAATGTTTAAATCTCCCTTTAATTTTAATTTTTACTTTAACAGATGAAATTTCTCGTCCTGGCACTTTAGCAATATGGAACAGACTTTTTGGTTAGTTTGGATGCAGAAGGCCAGGGAATGTCACAAAAATAAACAAGAGGCCCAGAGGGCCTGTATCGCTCACCTGGATACCAAAGCAATCATGGCAAAATATTCTCCGAATGAGATCAAGGGAATATGCCAGACCCCAAGGCCAATCCTTGTAGCTTATCTGTATTAGATTCTTCATGCCCAGCAATTTTATGTATGGTTATGGGGTGGGGATCTCAACTGTTTCCAAGCTGTGACTCAGAAACTAGTTCCCTAGGGTTGTGGCCAGACCCCAGGATCAATTCTAATATCGTGACTGCATTTGTCTCTTTTTGCCCAGCATTTGTATATATAGTTTTGAGGTGGGGATCTCAACCATTTCCAAGTTATGACCCAGGGGTTAAGTCTCCAAGGGTGGGGCAGTCTCCAAGGCCATCCTGGAAGCATATGTGCAATCATCTCTTTATACTCAGCAATTGTATATACCGTTATAGGGTGGGTCTCTCAACTGTTTCCAAGCTGTGACTAACAAACTAGGTCCCTAGGGGTTCGGTCAGACCCCAGGGTATATTCTGTTATCATGACTGCATTCGTCTTTTTATGCCCAGCAGTTGTATATATAGTTTTGGGGTGGGGATCTCAACAGTTTTAAAGTTATGGACCAGAGACTATGTCCATCCTGGAAGCAAATGTGCATTCTTCTCTTAATACTCACCAAATGTATACCATGGTTATATTGATGGGATCTCAAACATTTCCAAGTAATACACTTTTTTGGCCCCACCCCTTAGCCCGGGGGGTCAGCCCCACCATTTGTACAATTTTTGAATCCCATGAATGCTTCCGACCAAATATGATCAATATCCATGGTGTAGTTCTACAGTAGACGTCGTTTATAGCTATATAGCCAAATTGCCGCCCCCTTTTCGGCCCCGCCCTCAGCCCCACCATTTGTATAAGTTTGAATTCCCACCACCTAGGGATGCTTCAAATCAAATATGGTTGATATCCATGGCATAGTTCTACAGAAGATTTCGTTTGTAGCAACATAGCCAAATTGCCCCCTTTTGGCCCCGCCCCTCAGCCCCCTGGGGGGTCAGCCCAACCACTTGTCTATTTTGAATCTCCACCAGCTAGGGATGCTTTCAGTTAAATATGGTTGATACCCATCTCTAAGTTCCAGAGAAGAAGTCGCTGAAAGCAGTATAGCCAAATTGTCCCCTTTTTGCCCCGCCCCTCAGCCCCCTTGGGGGTCAGCCCCATCATTTGTACAATTTTAAATTCCCATCACCTAGGGATGCTTCCAGTCAAATATGGTTGATATCCACTTCTTAGTTCCAGAGAAGAAGTCTTAAAGCAATATAGCCAAATTGACCCCTTTTGGCCCCACCCCTCAGCCCCCTGGGGGTCAGCCCCACCAGTTGTACAATTTTGAATCCCCACCATCTAGGAATGCTTCCAGTCAAATTTAGTTGAATTCCAATCAGTGGTTAAGAAGAAGAAGTTGTTTAAAGAAATTGTTGACGGACGGACAGACGATGGACGGACGCAACGGTCTGGCATAAGCTCACCTTGGTCCTTTGGACCAGGTGAGCTAATAAAAACAGAAATGATTTGCAGTGTATTTTGTTGGAATTTTTTGGTCATAAAACATAGAATCTATCATTCATTTCAATTATTGATTTCCTGTCTAGAATACATGAGAATGCATATAATGGAATTTATGAATTAAAATTAAAAGTAAAAGGGATGGGGCACTGGTCGCGCGCAATCTTGCGCATCTGTTTGACTGAATCAAGATCCAAAGCTAGCCCTGCGACTTATTGCGAAAATGCTACCAGAGTATGCGGAAATCTGAAGCGCCTCATACAGTGAACCTCACGCTGTCATCGGCCGGGAAACAACAGTCATTGTTCTTGTGTCGCTTGGCATGCGTGTTTATAAATTTAAGAAAATGGGTTTCAATTTGATTCAGTATCTTTCATGAAATAGCTAGACCCTTGCAAGCCAAATTCTCGGACATCATACTCATTACACATGTGTACAGTAGTCAGTAACGATGTGGGTGTGTCATGATCAAATCAAAAGTCACTCGGTGACCATGTCTTGTTAAGTTGACTGTATTTTGGTGAATAGTTTTTGTCAAAAGGTTTCTGAATTTTGATATATTTTCATCATTTTGACGAATGAGTTATTAACATTTCTCTGTACACATTTCGTTTACGATTCTCTTGTATTTCTGGATGTTGGGTACTAGTTATCACGTCGTGGGGGTTGGTATGTGAAATTGTGAAAATTTAAACAAAATCACAAAAAATATGATGGTAATGATGATGATGATGA
>NW_018405747.1:514457-533249 GCF_002113885.1 Mizuhopecten yessoensis
GAGTACCAAATCACCTGACGCGTTATTAGTGTAGACAAATTAGCAATTCACGATGTCGTCCGAGGCTTCACCTGAAAACACTTGAAGATACGATCTTTATTCATATTTCGACACTTCACATTCACATTATACAAATTTACTTTCCTTCAAATATAAGACTTCCACGGTAAGTTCATTTCTTTGTATGCAACCATTCTCGTCCTCTTATGAACCTGATTGTTGCGAGGAAGTCAAACCTTAACACTTCGATGTAGAGAGAAATAAGATATATTTTACTTAAAGTCGATGGACATGTTTAAAAAACAAATAACACACACATGACAAGTACAAATACATTCACACTTTGACAAGAGAAAGATAAACCCACAAATGTAAAATGCCGTGTACGACAAATAGACTTGCTGGTTATATGTTTAGGTAATGAACAAACTTTCTAAAACACATAATTCTTTCATGTTTCCCGCATTTTACTAGGTATGTAAAGGTTATTGCATGGTTTTCGAGTAACAAGGGATTTATTACACCCGAGCGAAGCGAGGGTGTAATAAGTCCCGAGTGACGAGAAATCATGCAATAACTGGCTTACTGCATGCTTCCCAACTCGAACAAAACAGAAAAATTAAGTAAAAAATGTTCACCTGGACAATCTTATGACCTACCCTACACTGCAGATAATTTACATGTACCTGTGAGTGAATACTAATCAGCACCAGGTAAGTTTGTCTTAATTCTCAATAGCCCAGTCTGAGTGTATCCTTCAAAATGAATACAAGTGCTTTTGGATTACTATCAAGCTCCAGTGTCAGGGAAGTTAATAAGGAGTATATGTTCAACAATTAGAACAAAATACGGGACACAATGTTGAATTTCTGACTACATTTTCAGTTTAATTTTCAAGATGTGGCAAAGGTACAGGATATTGAAACCATTTGCATGCATACAATGTAAGGGTTTATCAATCCCTAAGGAATTCCAGTTCTTTCAATGAATGGTATATTTGAATGTAAACTTTTCCAGGAAATGCTTATAAGGAAATCAATAACGCCGCCGCCAACTCAGTAATTTTGTTTGTTTGTTTTTCAATCATGAAATTACTATTTTTAACTTTATTTATTATTATTTTTGTCTTATTTTAAATGTGTCAACTAAGTTTATCCTTTCCACTGTATTGACTTCGTCATTACTTACTTATTGATTATCTCCCCCTTTTTTACAGCATTTGTGACCACAGTCCACTTGGCACACACCCTTTCATGGTCATGTAAACATGATTGGCCATTAAAGGGGATTATGTGTGCAGTGGACTGTGGTAGCAAGTGATTTATTGCCCACAGTTTTCCATTGTGAGAGGTGGGAAGTATGCAGTAAGAGATGTTGGCAAAGCTCTCCGTTTCGTGGTCAGAAAATATATACACGTGCAAGATAACGGAAACAGACTGTAATGCGAGTTTCAATTCAGAATAATCAAAACATTCCGTACTCGGCTATTTACACAAGAATCGCAAACAATAAACTAAATACGAACAAACGGTTTTCAATGTTGGTTAATCGTACTTAAATATAATATATTTATATATAGTAATCATCGAAACACATCGATGTCTGATATGTCATTATAAATACACAAAAGTCGGAGCATTGTTTTTAACTGACTGGCTTGAACAACGGTAATGTGTAGTCACAGCAAAACATTCCGTACTCGGCTGTTTACACAAGAATCGCAAACAGTAAACTAAATAAGAACAAACGCTTTTCAATGTTGGTTAATCGCACTTTAATATAATATATATATAGTAATCATCGAAACACATCGATGTCTGATATGTCATTATAAATACACAAAAGTCGGAGCATTGTTTTTAACTGACTGGCTTGAACAACGGTAAGGTATAGCCACAGCAAAACATTCCGTACTCGGCTGTTTACACAAGAATCGCAAACAGTAAACTAAATAAGAACAAACGCTTTTCAATGTTGGTTAATCGCACTTAAATATAATATATTTATATATAGTAATTCTCGAAACACATCGATGTCTGATATGTCATTATAAATACACAAAAGTCGGAGCATTGTTTTTAACTGACTGGCTTGAACAACGGTAAGGTATAGCCACAGCAAAACATTCCGTACTCGACTGTTTACACAAGAATCGCAAACAGTAAACTACATAAGAACAAACGGTTTTCAATGTTGGTTAATCGTACTTAAATATAATATATTTATATATAGTAATCATCGAAACACATCGATGTCTGATATGTCATTATAAATACACAAAAGTCGGAGCATTGTTTTTAACAGACCGGCTTGAACAACGGTAAGGTATCGTCACAGGTAAACCAGTCTTTCTCACCAGATCTATTAATAGACTGACAGGCGCTCACTGTCGCTACAGCTGGCAGGCATGGTCGGTCAGTCGATCGGTGTACAGGTAAAGGTGACCGTCGTGCCTGGGGGAAGTTTCAGCGGAAAGGGGAAGTTTCAGCGGAAAGGGGAAATTTCAGCGGAAAGGGGAAGTTTCTACGGAAAGGGGAAGTTTCAGCGGAAAGGGGAAGTTTCAGCGGAAAGGGGAAATTTCAGCGGAAAGGGGAAGTTTCAGCGGACCAAGGGGAAATTTCACAGAAAAGGGGAAGTCCTACCGGGAATGGGGAAATCCTACCGGAATGGGGAAATCCTACCGGAATGGGGAAGTTTCATCGAAAATAGGGTAATTTCTACCCCTTTTGCGAGGAAAATTCCATAAAACTATTCCCTAGTGGTGGCTGAATCCAGGTCAAAACGGCCGCAGTGTAAAAACGGCCCTAGTTAAAACGGCCCTACTGTAAAAACGGCCCTACTTTTTAAATCGTGATATACAATTTGATTGGATTTTAAATTAAGCTAGCATTCAATTTGTTTCCAATAAGATAATTGTTATTTATGTTTAGTCAATATAATTAGAGGGTGTCAGCCACCAATGCATACATTGTTGTTGTCCAGCTCTTGCCACGTGGAGGCTCCCTCTGTAAGAGCCACACGAATTTAGTTTGCCGAAGTTACTACCGAAATTTCACTATAAAAATTGTCCAAACTGAATGTTTCTAATTATCAAACCATAAATGTCCAAATCTGTAAAAACTGTTCACATTATATGATACCCTACTGCTGCTCAACCGTCGCTCTCGGGGCATAGACGTGCCCAACCCTCTTCAGGAACGCCGAGGTGGAGATGGCATCTTGGTCCCACAGCTCCGCTACCTTCCCCTGGATTCGGCGGTAGGTCGTCCTCTGGTGCCTCTGGAGTGATGACTCGGACACCAGTCTCATCTGGACGCTGACCAGTGAGCCTTCCTTCAGGAGCAGGGGAACCAGGATGTAGAACGGCAAATTGGCCCGTCCTGCTTTGCCGTTCAATCTATGGTGCCAACCTGTAACAGATAAAGTTAAAGATAATGTAAATACGTGTATGATAAGTGCGTGTTGTTATTATTTACATACTTTTACCGAGTCGTTCAATGTAATAAAATATCTTTCATACATGTTCGGATGAGTATAATTATGACATTGCGCTCTATTTTATAAATACCTTGTGATATTCCAATTCATCGGCCTAATGTATGTTGAGTCTGCAGGTGGGGCTGGAAGTACCGACAACTCCAGGGTGGGAGGCTGGTCCAGACTCCTTCGTGGTGGTGGCGACATCGGGAGGTTGGACACTTCCAACACTGGAGGCTATGAAATGGAAGAAATGAAATACTATTATATAGTTTAACTCCATTCATCTCTTATATCATATCTTATTATATATCTTATATCCAAAAACACTCGATATGATACCGAAAAACCGCTATTTATTTCTTACCTCATTCTGTTGGACGATGTAAGTGGAGTCAAGGTTCGAGACAGGATTTGTCGATGTCGGAGTGACTGAGGGTGGGTCCGCACTACTCGTCTGTTGGGGTAAAAAATATTATTTTAATCGTAACGTTAACGGGTTAGCACGGTAATTTGTATATCGACCAAATAATAATTATAAGATAAGTATAACGGGACGTATATATATATGAACATAATAATTATAAGATAAGTATAACGGGACGTATATATATATGAACATAATAATTATAAGATAAGTATAACGGGACGTATATATATATGAACATAATAATTATAAGATAAGTATAACGGGACGTATATATATATGAACATAATAATTATAAGATAAGTATAACGGGACGTATATATATATGAACATAATAATTATAAGATAAGTATAACGGGACGTATATATATATGAACATAATAATTATAAGATAAGTATAACGGGACGTATATATATATGAACATAATAAATATAAAATAAGTATAACGGGACGTATATATATATGAACATAATAAATATAAGACAATTATATCACTTACCGGTACCACACGTTCTATGCTGCCATCTACTACAGCAATCGCACTGCAGAACATCAACGTCAAGGAAACGATTTTACAAATCAGTTAAATCTTGTGTATCAACTAACGGTAAATGTTCTAATTATTTTGAGTGCAGTGTTGGATTAATGCAAGGGGAAATATTATCGCCTTTATTGTTCTCAGTTTTTGTTAATGATTTTGAAACCTCATTTATTGAAAATGGTGCAACGGACTATGACTTTGGTAAATTAAGTTAATTTTTGTTAATGTATGCAGATGACTTAGTATTGTTTTCCGAAACTATTGAAGGTTTACAGAGTCTTTTGGATAATCTGAATGTGTATTCTACTAAATGGAAATTAACAGTTAACACTGAGAAAACCAAAGTAGTTGTATTTAGAAAAGGTGGTCGTATACGAGATAGAGAAAGATGGATGTATAATGGTTTGGAGGTGGAAGTTGTAGATGTTTTCAGCTACCTAGGAGTAAAACTTAAATTCAATAATAAATTTAATCATATACAGAAACAGTTATCTGACCAAGGAAGAAAGGCCATGTATGCTCTTTTTTCAAGCTCTTCTAACTTGAGCCTAAACTGTACAACGTTATTGCATTTATTTGATACGTATGTTTGTAGTATATTGCATTACGCATGTGAAGTATGGGGATCTACAAAAGGTACGGATATTGAGAGGTTACACCTACACTTTTGTAAGAAGATTTTAAAAGTTAAGAAGTCGACTTGCAACGCAATGGTTTATTTTGAATTAGGTCGACATCCTTTGGAAAATATAAGAAAATTCAGAATGATAAAATATTGGTTAAAACTAATGGATTCGAAAAATTGTATTTTGCAAACTGCGTATTCCTTTTTAAGTAGTAGCAATACAGGCAATTGCTTTAACTGGGTTAAGTATGTCAAACATTGTCTTTTTTCTCTCGGATTCGCAGATGTATGGACAAATTATTATTCATATAACCATAAAAGTATTTTGTACATGATAAAGCAAAGAATATTTGATCAAAGTCAACAATATCTGAGAGGGCTATTAGAAACCTCACCTAAATGTATTTTATATAAGCACTTAGCAAATCACCATACTCTTCAATACTATTTGACAAAGTATATTCCAATGAAATACCGGATCTGTTTATCTAAACTTCGTCTTTCTGCACATAATTTAGCTATTGAGACTGGTAGATACAATAACATAACGAGAGAACAAAGACACTGTATGAGCTGCATTTCAGATATTGAAGACGAATATCATTTTATTTTAATATGTAACAATTTTCATATTCTGAGAGTAAAATACATAAAACCATATTACTGGCGAAATCCTTCAATGTTTAAACTTGTACAGTTANTGATGATGATGATGAAGATGATGATGATGATGATGATGATGTGAGAGCGTTAATGATTGTTGAATGCACAATAATGATGTGGGAGTGATAATGAGTGTTGATTGCACAATACATATACGTAATTTGTAATTTATTGTAAAGTATAGTTATCCAATAAGTTGTCAAACTTAAGGAATAAAAGTTGAATTGTGTATGTGTGTGTGTGTGTGTGTGTATGTGTGTTTGTATCATATTGTATGTTGTCTCTGTATTGTTTTGTATATATGTTATGACTGATAAGTCAACCGACTTAAAGTAATAAAGAACTTGAACTTGAGCATGCTGTGCAGGTCGGATAACACTGTCGCACTCTAAACAGTTCGCCAATGCTGGTCTCATGGTTGAAAGTCTTATTCAAATTCAAATGGTATGTGAAGATTTTGCTATACATTCGTCCAATTTATTAAACCCTCTGACCAATCCCGTTAATTGTTGTTTTAATTGAGTCACTCCGATGTACTCCGAGGTACTCTGTTAAAACAACAAAGACCCTCCTCCCATATCTAAATTATTATTAGTTAATATTGTAACTATTTTTTTCAAATGCTATTCAATAAGTTTTTTAATTAATTCTTTTCTCTAAATAATAAAATTAAATTAAACACTGAAGTAGAAAACACCATTGCAAAGGTATTTGAGACTGAGGAGGGTCAACTATCAATGATTTTTGTTTGTTTGTTTGTTTATGTTTAACGGCCCATCGACGGCTGTGGTCATTTAGGGCCATGGTGATTTATTTATTCACTTTACTTTTTTAACAAACATGTGAATAGCGAAGATAAAATCAGATAAAATGGTTCATTTTAAAAGTATTCGCATTGTATGTGTAGATAATTAAAAATAATAAAAGGGGGTTAAAATAATAAAAGAGATAACGAATAGTTGATATGGAATATGCGATATATATATAACGTCAATGAAAACACAAACACAATTATAATGTTTTTATCTGTACATGTACATATCTTTATTTCTTGAAAGTGCATGTAACTTTATTAACATGATATGAAGTTATGTACCTGTATTACGCACTTATAGTACTTGCAAGTACTATACAGTATATACTATACTATATATAGAGTGGGGCCGTTTTAACTAGGGCCGTTTTTACTAGGGCCGTTACTGCGGCCGTTTTATACCGTGGTGGCTATCACAACAGTTATATCCCTTGTAGGGCCAGGGGTGACGCCAGGCCATAACCATGACCTAATTGACTACCACTCACACAAACACTGTAGACGGTGTAGACGCACTCGATCGATAAGGAGAGAGGCGACAGAGGAATGTGTGTGTGCTTTCGTAACAACAATAACATCTGAAGGATCTAATTCTACCAGATTTCAGTCGAGCTCCCGGAAACGTTACACAAAATGAGACACGCAAGGTAGGATTACAAGATACCGATAATACCCACATATCAAACATGTTCGTTCTAGATATCTAAAACAAAACACGTATGGTAGCCTACTGATATGGGTCCCGGCACACTAATCGTAGGCGCTTGTTTCTAGAATTTCTACCACATTGGATTAAAATCCACAATTTCCACGTTATGTTTTTCCGCGCAGCCATTTTATCAAGCTATATCTCGTAACTACGTGACCTGCTGGACACCACACAGGGATATTTTAGACGTTTGAATTGGCCATCGTCTGTAAACTGACACAAAAATTACCAGAAGTTCGTCCGGAAAACATCAGAAATAATCACCGATTAAAAAAACATGCATAAATATCCAGTTTTGCTTAATGCACTTTTTATCTTGCTTAAAAGGAGCCCATATCTGAAAAAACGGTGATATGTTTCATTCATGAACTGGTCTTTTTTGTAGTCTGACAAACGTACGAAAATATCGTATGCAAATGAGGCCACATCTCCTTGCCGATTTTTTTCCACTTCCGAAGAGCCAAGGGGACATTCTTATATCGATAAACAGTGTTTTCAATAAAACGTTAACCTTAATTGTAACGCAATGAACTTCCAATTCTATCCAATTTTAAACAGAACAAAATGAGAAATAACTTACCATCAACCAAAACCGATATAAAACTGCAGAAAAAAAACAATGACAGATTCTATATCATAACTAAATAAATATAATAAATACATTTATAAAATTACATGAATTCGTTCAATTTGACATCTTGAAAAATCAATTTAAATTGTGAAATGTTATAAAAAGTTGTTTTGATAATTAATTTGACAATCAAAGATAATTATTTTTATTCCAAACAAAGCTTTTGTTCTTGCAGGTCACTGTAGAGAATTTCTTTTTAGTGTATTCGATTTATCTTTGAACACTACACACGGAAACATATGACGGCTACTTCCGACGGGAGAAGTTTGCTAAGGATAGTTTATGTTCTGATTTTTTAAAAATACAGTTTTATGTTGCTATTTTTTTGTTTCCTTTAGTAGATTATATACATGTTTATGACAGTCTTCCGTAATTTCAACAGTTTTCTGCCGATATGAGTACGAGATCGCGGATGCTTCTTAAGTGCGCGGAAATCGGTAGCCCGAGGATAGTTTATGTATTTGATCCGAAAACGGTCGCACATACACATGGACGTTAGGAAACCCCGAGATCATGTCACTTATTAGGTCACCTGAGCTTTAGCTCAAGTGACCTATTGCTATCCGTTTTCGTCCGTCGTCCGTTAACATTTTACATTTCAAACTTAAAGTCAAGTTCTGCTGGGCCGATTGAACTGAAAGTTGGTAGGAATGATCAGCTCATGGTCCTGACAAAGTGTTGTTATTTTTCAGGTCAATCAGAAATCCAATATGGCCGCCACGGCCGCCATTTTGAAAACCTATTTCAAACTTAAAGTCAAGTTCTGCTAGGCCGATTGAACTGAAAGCTGTTCAATACCAGATTTCAACAATGACATTCAGTCTTGTTCTGCCCTTCAATCTACTGAAGGCGAGGTTGATGCTCTTGTTGAAGCATACACATTTGGTATAGAAGCCCTTATAGAGAAACACGCACCTCTGCAAACTAATGTGATAACTGTGAGACCAAATGCTCCGTGGTATAATGAAAATCTCTGCGTAGAAAAACAGAATCGTAGAAAAGCAGAGAGACAGTGGCGACGGACCAAATTAACCGTTCACCAACAGATTTATAGGGAGCAATGTCGGCAAGTTGGTTCACTTCTCTTTTAGTCAAAGAAGGCTTATTATTCGGAAAGAATCGAAGAATGCGGTAAGGATAATAGACAGCTTTTTAGACTCACCAAAAACCTAATGGGACAGAAAGGTGAAATTATCCTACCAAGCTGTAATTCTGAAAAAGACTTAGCAAGCAAGTTCAGTGATTACTTTCTGAATTAAATCAGCTCAATCAGGAAAAATATTGTCGAAGTGAACACCTCTGCATGCTGACATTGACATCTCTGTCATGAATGCTGACATTGCATTTGATGGGGAACCATTGGCAAAGCTCTCACCAACAACCCAGGACGAGTTGCGCAACATTATCATGACCTCACAATCAAAGTCCTGTGAGCTTGATCCACTGCCTACAGACCTATTAAAGCAATGTCTTGAAGCACTGCTTCCTTTGATTACCTCAACCATGAACAAATCATTGGCTGAGTCAAAGGTTCCATTATGTTTCAAGATGGCACATGTCAGACCATTGTTAACTCATTCACCCCTGAAATTTCATAATAAACTATTCCAACCTTTGTTTTGGAAGTGATAAATGTGTCTTCAGGGGTGAATGAGTTAAAGAAGCCTGGAATGGACAAGGAGTAGTTGAAAAACTACTACCACCCAGTTTCAAATCTGCCTTTTCTGTCTAAGATCTTGGAGAAGGTTGTGTCCCGGAGTTTCGAGGTTCATCTCCATGCAAACAGTCTTCATGACAACATGCAATCGGCCTACCGCATGGGACACTCGACTGAAATGGCCCTCCTTCGTGTACATAATAAAAAGCAACTGCATTGGAAAACAAGTGCAGAGTGGTGCTTGTCATGCTGGACTTGTCAGCTGCATTTGACGTCATCGACCATGGTATACTTTATAAACGTCTGGAATACTCTTATGGAGTGACTGATACAGCACTATGCTGGATACAGTCTTACCTGAGTGAACGACGGCAGTGTGTTGCCATCAGATCTTCCCCCTCACATGACAAAGTACTAGATTTAGGGGTTCCTCAAGGGTCGGTGTTAGGACCACGAGAATATTGTATATACTCCAAACCGATTGGAGAGATTTGTCGTCGCCATAGCCTTCTCTATCATTGCCATGCCGATGACACACACATTTACATGATCATCAAACCACAGGACAGTTGGAATACAGTCTCAGTAAGTCTGGAAGCTTGTCTGACAGATATCAGTATCTGGATGAACGCCAACATGCTTAAGCTAATCAGGAAAAGACGGAACTAATCGTCTTTTCCACAAAGTGTCAACAAAAAATGGCTCTCCAGTTCAAGGTCGGTGCCAGAACTATTGAGACTGTTCCAGCTGTTAAAAACCTAGGGGTATACTTTGATAGTTCACTGAGCATGGAGAAACAAGTGAACGCTATTGCCAAATCCTGTTACTACCAGATCAGGAACATAGGCTGTATTCGGCAGTTAATAACTGCAGATGCATGCAAGATTTTGGTGAATTCACTTGTTACCTCTCGGTTGGATTATGGTAACACCCTGCTCTGTGGTATATCTGACAAACTAACTAGTCATCCAGAACACTGCAGCACGGCTAGTTACCTATACTGAGAGAGAGATCTCATCACACCTGTGCTTATTCGTTGCATTGGTTACCTATACGTTACAGGTCGCAGTACAAAATTCTGGTGTACACATACAAGGCACTGGACGGAACAGCTCCTCAGTACCTACAGGAGCTTGTTACCCTGTATCAGCCATCACAAATCTTTTTTTTGGGTCCCAAAATCTCGTACTGTGACCTACGGAAACAGATGCTTCGGGAGGGTTTCAGCTACGTTGTGGAATAGCTTACCATCTGCTATTAGAAAGTCAAATACCCTGGCCAAGTTCAAGAGAGCCATCAAAACTCACCTCTTCACGTCTGCATTTTAAAATCCTTGCAAATACGTCATGTAAATACCACCCTTTAATATGTTCCGGCGTCCATCCGTCAACTTTTTCTTTTGAACGACTTCTCCTGAAGAACTGTAGGACCTAGGGTCATGATATTTTGCCAGTAGTTACCTGGGATGGAGTGCTATAGATTTTCCTCATTAAAACGACCTTGACCTACTTTCAAGGTCACAGGGGTCAAATATGTTAAAAATTTCAAACAACAATATCCTAAGAACCATTTGAACTTGAGTCATGATACATCGGTATGTTATGTAGACCAGCAGTGCGAATATTTTTTTCAATTACAGTAATGAGGTCAAAAGGCAACTTCAAATACTTGTCGGGGGTCAAATGTCAACATGGGTTAAAAACTTTAACAATCTTCTTCTCAAGTTCCAAAAGGCCCAGGGTCATGATATTTTGAGAGGAGGTACCTGGGATGGAGTGCTATGAATTTTCCTCATTAAAATGACCTTGACCTACTTTCAAGGTCACTGGATTTAATTATGTTAAAAACTTCAAACAACAATATCCTAAGAACCATTTGGACTAGAGTCATCATACTTAGGTATGTTATGTAGACCAGCGATGTGAATTGTTTTCTTTATTACAGTAATGAGGTCAAAGGTCAACTTTAAGTGCAAGTCGGGAGTCAAAGGTCAATGTGGGTTAAAAGCTTTAAAATTAAAATTTTAAACAACAATATCTTCAGAACTGTTTAAGTGATGTTAAAATGTCTTGTGTTCTAGTTACCAAATTTGGTCTTAAGTTACCTATATATGTCAATGCACATGTAACACTCACTATAAGCTTGGCCCTGGTTGCCAGCCATGCCCTTTGAAATTTAGTAACTTGGATGATAACATACATGGTTTGCCCACATCCCAGGGGCAGAGGGGCAGGCCCCAACAAGAGAAATAGATTAATCTTTGATATCCTTCTCCATCCATATGGATAAAGGGATTAAAAAAAATATAATCTGGAACATCCTTGGGCAAAATGGATTTAGAATTGTAGAAATGAAGGTTGTAACTGCCCTTGAGAGTAGATGGGAGGGGCACAATAAGGAAATAGGAGAAAATCGTTTTTGAAATCCTTCTCCTTCTGTAGGTATGGAGGGATTTAAACCAATATTTTTTCTAGGGCAATTAATCCTTTGTCAAAGGGGACAGAATTTGTATAAACAGAAGGTGTGTGGTTTCCCTGGGGGCAGGGGGCCAGAAAAGGAAAATAAAATCTTTAAAAACCTGCTCTTTCCAAACTGAAAAGGTTTTTAACCAAATTTAATTAAGAGTACTCTGGATCAAGGGTATTCGTGTACAATATTGTATAACTAGAGGGTGTGCCTTTCCCCCAGGGGAGGGGGATGGCAGAATGGTGTAGCCCAATAGGGGGAATGAGGGTATTGTTGAGACATGTATATTTGCTGCATTATTTAATGAGAATATTCTGCTTTAGTATCCAGTGGAGTAATACAGGCCCTCTGGGTCTCTTGTCTTGTTTTGTAGTCGTGGCATGCTGTCAAACTTGAAGGCCATTACAGCCCCAGGTTGTAGATGTGCAGTTACTACGGCGACACAGCGGGTTGATCATGAGGTCGGAAACTCTACTGGTGGAAATAACCTGATTGACATTCCTGGTCCCAATGGAATCTACGCACTTTCATATATCGGGCTGCGGTTTCAGTTCAAGCCTTTCAGTTAGTCATGCAATATATTGACAAATATTTATAAACTTGTTCAAATAGTTATTGCCCTTTAATTTAAACTCATAATAATTTCAAAAGAGTTGTACAGTGATCATGAGGTCATAAAGGTCAAACGGAACTGAACAAGTTCATTTTTATCATTGACTGATTAAAGCTTTACCATAACATCACTTATATTTTGTGAAAAAGAAGTCAATTCACCATTTTTGTCATAATTGTGTACATATGTGATTCAGAATGTGAAGTACGCTATGTACATGTAGCTCGTGTTATATATACCTTAAGCTTGTTGTTTCAGAGTAACATCGATCACTTCATAATCCTAACTATTACTGTCACATAGCTAAAGGCCTGTTCTCTGACAGTATTTGAAACAAACATCACACGCTATTTAACAAATGCTATGCCATTCATTTTGCTAGGTAAATACGACTTGCGGAAGTTTAGCACAAAGATGGAGGCATGGAAAAACCAGTATGGTCCTATTGTCCGAGCAAAGGTAGGAAACAGATGGAGCCTGTACCTGTTTGATCCAGACGACATAGAGAAGGTGTTCCGGGCCGACCAGAAATACCCCGAACGCGCTACACTTCCCATTCTGTCAGTCTATGAAAAGCGTCAAAAAATACCACCAAGTCTTGCCAATACGTGAGTCATCACAAAAGACAAACACCAATATGTACCTTGTATATATATACAATTATACAAATACCTGTACACTGTATATCTCAATATTACTGCCATCATTAAGATGAAACTACAACCTGTTGCTTGGGGCATATTAGGAACTGTGTGAGCCAAATACTAGTACAATGAATCATTTGATCAAATGGAAATAGATTGGACAAAACTTGATACTTCATTCCAATATCAAGTAACAGATGTATAGTCTGATTGAAGTTTTGTTGTGACTTTTAAGGTTACCGACTACTATGATGGGTGTAGTTCACCATATCCTTGAATTAGGCCCTGCGAGTTTTATGATGAGTGTAGTTCACCATATCCTTGAATTAGGCCCTAATTCACTTTATGGTGCCTGTCTCTTCAGCTTTACAAATTGATATCAGCATAGCGGGTAGTGAACCCATTCGGGTCTGGTTGTAATTTGGTATATCCTTCAAGATGGATTCAAATATGTAGGGAACAACCATAGGAACACCTAAATGGTTCAACCAGACTACTCAACTTCCTCTATTCCAGAGATTGGTAACATAGAATACCATGAGACCAATCTGACAAGACCAATTAACAGGTGCTGGTTAGACTTGCGTACACATCACCCATCTTAACAATATAGACCATATCAAAATGGCTGCCTCCTGGTTCTACATGATCCCAGTATGGCATTTAACTTGTGTTTATGACGTTACAATCCACAATTGTGATATACATGTATGTACTTTGCAATACTCTAGAATACTCGAAACCTCTCAATATATATGTACCACAATAATAGCAGAAGTACCTGTTTGTCTATCACTTTGAGTACTCCACCTTAATTGACCAAAACTGACTGAACTTACCCCACTTATCCCGCTTACCCACTTATCCCACTTACCCACTTATCCCACTTACCCACTTATCCCACTTACCCACTTACCCCACTTAGCCCACCCCCTGCAGGATACGGACATGGTTATACTGGTGTTAGTTTTCTCTGCAGCCAAACCCTCCTTTGACATAGCAATATCTATGACCTAAATAATTAGAAGTCTAGGAAACTCAGACAAGTCATAGGTGTGAGGACTCGGGACGAGTCATTGGTGCGAGGACTCCGACAAGTCATTGGTGTGAGGACAGACGAGTCATTGGTGCAAGGACTCAGACAAGTTATTGGTGCAAGGACCAAGACGAGTCATTGGTGTGAGGACTTGGACGAGTCATTGGTGTGAGGACTCTGACGAGTCATTGGTGTGAGGACTCGGACAAGTCATTGGTGCAAGGACCCAGACGAGTCATTGGTGTGAGGACTCGGACGAGTCATTGGTGCGAGGACTCCGATAAGTCATTGGTGTGAGGACAGACGAGTCATTGGTGCAAGGACTCAGACAAGTTATTGGTGCAAGGACCAAGACGAGTCATTGGTGTGAGGACTTGGACGAGTCATTGGTGTGAGGACTCTGACGAGTCATTGGTGTGAGGACTCGGACAAGTCATTGGTGCAAGGACCCAGACGAGTCATTGGTGTGAGGACTCTGACGAGTCATTGATGTGAGAACTCAGACAAGTCATTGGTGCGAGGACTCTGACGAGTCATTGGTGTGAGAACTCAGACGAGTCATTGGTGTGAGGACTTGGACGAGTCATTGGTGTGAGGACAGACTAGTCATTTGTGCGAGGACTCAGACAAATCATTGGTGTGAGGACAGACGAGTCATTGGTGCAAGGACTCAGACGAGTCATTGGTGTGAGAACTCAAACGAGTCATTGGTGTGAGGACTCAGACGAGTAGACAAGTTATTGGTGTGAGGACTCCGACAATTAAGTCATTGGTGTGAGGACTCAAACGAGTCATTGGTGTGAGGACTCAGACAAGTCATTGGTGTGAGGACTCAGACGAGTAGACGAGTCATTAGTGTGAGGACTCCGACAAGTCATTGGTGTGAGGACTCGGACGAGTCATTGGTGCGAGGACTCAGACAAGTCATTGGTGTGAGGACAGACGAGTCATTGTTGCAAGGACTCAGACGAGTCATTGGTGTGAGAACTCAGACAAGTCATTGGTGTGAGGACTCAGACGAGTAGACGAGTTATTGGTGTGAGGACTCCGACAATTAAGTCATTGGTGTGAGGACTCAGACGCGTAGACGAGTCATTAGTGTGAGGACTCCGACAATTAAGTCATTGGTGTGAGGACTCAAACGAGTCATTGGTGTGAGGACTCAGACGCGTAGACGAGTCATTGGTGTGAGGACTCAGACAAGTCATTGATGTGAGGACTCATGACAATTAAGTCATTGGTGTGAGAACTCCAAACCAGTAAAACATGCTCTTCAATGTTTATTTCTAGAAATGGTATAGAATGGTACACTATGAGGGCACCGACTCAGAAGGTCATGCTTCGTCCCAAGGCAGTGACCAAATATGCACCAAAATTGAGCAAAATAGCAGACGATTTTGTTCTTGCATTGGAAAATAAAGATCGCCTTGACAACCTACCATTCAAACTCATGGAGTATTCAGCCGAAGGTTTGTATGCATGTTTTTCTCTGTAAGTGACACATTAAAGTTCTTGAAAGAAACAATAGCAGGTTATCAGGTACATTTCTAAACTATTAGAACCACTTAATGACAAATGTTGGACATGATCGGAGTAAAATTCATGGACAAAATGTAGCTGATGTAGGTGTGTAATACTTACAGGTGTGGGGATGTTGTGTTTTATAAAGTTAATACATTGTAGGTGTGGGTATGTTGTGTTTTATACAGGAATACATTGTAGGTGTGGGGATATTGTGTTTTATAAAGTTAATAGATTGTAGGTGTGGGGATGTTGTCTTTTATACAGTTATACATTGTAGGGGTGGGGATGTTGTGTTTTATAAAGGTAATCCATTGTAGGTGTGGGGATGTTTCGTTTTATACAGTTATACATGTAGGTGTGGGGATTTTTTGTTTTATACAGTTATACATTGTAGGGGTGGGGATGTTGTGTTTTATACAGTTATACATTGTCGGTGTGGGGATGTTGTGTTTTAACAGTCATACATTGTAGGGGTGGGGATGTTGTGTTTTTTAAAGTTAATACATTGTAGGTTTGGGGATGTTGTGTTTTATACCGTTAATACATTGTAGGTGTGGCGATGTTGTGTTTTATAAAGTTCATACATTGTAGGTGTGGGGATGCTGTGTTTTATAAAGTTAATACATTGCAGGTGTGGGGACGTTGTGTTTCATACAGTTAATACATTGTAGGTGTTGGGATGTTGTGTTTTATACAGGAATACATTGTAGGTGTGGGTACGTTGTGTTTTATACAGTTATTCATTGTAGGTGTGGGGATGTTGTCTTTTATACAGTTATACATTGTAGGGGTGGGGATGTTGTGTTTTATACCGTTAATACATTGTAGGTGTGGTGACGTTGTGTTTTATACAGTTAATACTTTGTAGGTGTGGGGACGTTGTGTTTCATACAGTTAATACATTGTAGGTGTGTGGATGTTGTCTTGTATAAAGTTAATACATTGTAGGGGTGGGGACGTTGTGTTTTATACATTTATACATTGTAGGTGTGGGGATGGTGTGTTGTATAGAGTTATACATTGTAGGTGTGGGGATGTTGTGTTGGGACGTTGTGTTTTATACAGTAATACATGGTAGGTGTGGGGATGTTGTGTTTTATACAGTTAATACTTTGTAGGTGTGGGTTGGTGTGTTTTATACAGTAGTACATTGTAGGTGTGGGGATGGTGTGTTGTATAGAGTTATACATTGTAGGTGTGGGAATGTTGTGTTTTATACAGTAAGACATTGAAGTTGTGGGGACGTTGTGTTTGATACAGTAATACATTGTAGGTGCGGGGATGTTGTGTTTTATACAGTAAGACATTGAAGTTGTGGGGACGTTGTGTTTTATAAAGTTAATACATTGTAGGTTTGGGGATGTTGTTTTTTATACAGTTAATACATTGTAGGGGTGGGGATGTTGTGTTTTTTAAAGTTAATACATTGTAGGTGTGGGTTGGTGTGTTTTATACAGTAGTACATTGTAGGTGTGGGGATGGTGTGTTTTATAAAGTTAATACATTGCAGGTGTGGGGACGTTGTGTTTTATACAGTTAATACATTGTAGGTGTGGGTTGGTGTGTTTTATACAGTAATACATTGTAGGTGTGGGGATGTTGTGTTTTATACAGTAATACATTGTAGGTGTGGGGATGTTGTGTTCTTTTGGTGGCTTTGTACTCACAAAGCATTGCCATTTCTACTAATCGCCAATACTTCGTTCTTCCAAATTGGCTTTCTTATATAATTCCTATATAAGTGCCCCCAAATAATTAAATATTCCTACATATTCATTGTCTGAGCCCATTAGCTCATCTCTCATCTATAAATAGGCTGGATAAACCGGGTCATGACTGTCTGGTTGGCAGCACTCGCTCCAATCATCTCTCCTCCCTGCAACTTAAGTTTCCTCTGGTCTCAGGCTCCGCCATGGTCATGAAACTTCAAGTAGGTAACAGCCCTACTTTCTCCAGTAGGTAACAGCCCTACTTTCCCCAGTAGGTAACAGCCCTACTGCCACAGTCATGACCATCTCCAGCCTAGTCTTACATGTATATTTCTTGGGGGTACTCGTGCATTTGTCGCCCCCCATTTGCCAAAAGATATTAGATGAAGTAGCATATTATCATTACATAATAAAGCTGTCAAACCTCATACCATTGTTGTTGTTTTCTTTAAAGTGATGGTTATTTGTTAACCAAAGTTTTAAAGATTACAATAATTTCCCAACACTCAGCTGTTTCCATACCTCACTCTCTTGGGATCGGAGCGTATCTTACATGCACATAACATGTTCCACTGCGCATCCTCATTACACATGCAAGCTTGACCACTACATCTTGACCAAACATACGTCACTAGCCTCGCTCTCAATCTACCGCCGATGCTGAAGACGTCTGCATCACTCGCTATCCATCCATCCACCCCTCCACCTCCATTAAACACATCCATACACCTTGCATGAATGACCAATATCATCTTCGAATTCGCCCTCGTGTTACATTACATGCTTACCTGGGTGCGACCAATGTACTTTACCCACCTCGGGCAGGCTTTCTTATATAATTCCTATATAAGTGCCCCCAAATAATTAAATATTCCTACATATTCATTGTCTGAGCCCATTAGCTCATCTCTCATCTATAAATAGGCTGGATAAACCGGGTCATGACTGTCTGGTTGGCAGCACTCGCTCCAATCATCTCTCCTCCCTGCAACTTAAGTTTCCTCTGGTCTCAGGCTCCGCCATGGTCATGAAACTTCAAGTAGGTAACAGCCCTACTTTCTCCAGTAGGTAACAGCCCTACTTTCCCCAGTAGGTAACAGCCCTACTGCCACAGTCATGACCATCTCCAGCCTAGTCTTACATGTATATTTCTTGGGGGTACTCGTGCATTTGTCGCCCCCCATTTGCCAAAAGATATTAGATGAAGTAGCATATTATCATTACATAATAAAGCTGTCAAACCTCATACCATTGT
>NW_018405747.1:536650-539910 GCF_002113885.1 Mizuhopecten yessoensis
ATACATTGTAGGTGTGGGGATGTTGTGTTTTATACAGTTATACATTGTAGGTGTGGGGATGTTGTGTTTTATACAGTTATACATTGTAGGTGTGGGGATGTTGTGTTTTATACAGTTATACATTGTAGGTGTGGGGATGTTGTGTTTTATACAGTTAATACATTGTAGGTGTGGGGATGTTTCGTTTTATACAGTTATAAATGTAGGTGTGGGGATGTTGTGTTTTATACAGTAATACATTGTAGGTGCGGGGATGTTGTGTTTTAAAAGTTATACATTGTAGGTGCGGGGACGTTGTGTTTTATACAGTAATACATTGCAGGTGTGTGGATGTTGTGTTTTATACAGTTATACATGGTAGGTGTGGGGATGTTGTGTTTTTTACAGTAATACATTGTAGGTGCGGGGATGTTGGGTTTTAACAGTTATACATTGTAGGTGAGGGGATGTTGTGTTTTATACACGAATACATTGTAGCTGTGGGGATGTTGTGTTTTATGTTATACATTGTAGGTGTGGGGACGTTGTGTTTTATACAGTTAATCCATTGTAGGTGTGGGGATGTTGTTTTTGATACAGTTATACATTGTAGGTGCGGGGACGTTGTGTTTTATACAGTAATACATTGTAGGTGTGGGGATGTTGTGTTTTAACACCCGCCTGGGCTGCATCACCCCTGACAACACTGTCACACCTCTGATGGAATACACAAAGGACTATCTGGACCGCCTTGGTAACCATTTCTACAAAGCCATTCCGTCATACATGTTTTACAAGACAAAATACTATCTGAAGTTCGAGGAGGCTGCAGACTACCTCTACAGGTACTACCTTCTGAATCATTCTAATTAAACTATTGTAGAGGGGGACATGGAATATATACAACTTTTACTGACATCAAAGCATGCCCTGTTGTATTGATTATCTCATCCAATGTATCGATTGTAGCTTCGTATGATATATGTTCATGTATGACCTCAATCATTTGAGATACCTGAAATACTGAACTCTTTGATTGTATAAACCAACTATATATCATAAACCCAGAAAAAGAAGACGGGGACATTTAAAGGCACGACATACTATTGTCACTTTAGGAGAGATATAAAATCTCAAATCCGGTTTTCCTATCCTCTTAACCCTTTCACCCCTATGTAACTTTAGTAGACTCTACCATGCATTGATATGGATGGGTCCATTTTGGTCTACAGTTTTGAAAGGGTTAATGCATATACATGTATGTTATGAAAATGTTTAATGATTCAATAAAATTTGTTTAAATGAAATAAACGGTAATTATAGCTTTAAATATTTGACCAGCACGGCAGATAAGCATATTAACAGGACATTAAAGGACATTCAACGAGCTTCCGATGACAACGCCGAGTATGAAAGAAACCTCTTATCTGATCTCCTGTCAACTCCTGGGCTAACTACCCAACAAGTTCGTCGTACAATTACGGATGTTTTCATTGGCGGAATTGATTCTGTAAGTCCAAAATTATAATTTTTATAATTTTTGTTTGTTTTTATCATTTTACTTTGATAAAAATACGAAGGATATATACTACTTTTATAAGGATGAAAATGGCAGTCCAGACGGGAATTTGTCAAATTTTCAAGCCAGTCTGCCCTCTTTTCAAGATATTAACATTAAAATAAATATCACAAAATAGACAAAAATACCTATATTTTTGTATGTTCATTATTATCTTTGAGATCTATAGTTTTGTTTGTGCGTCATAATTTTACGGGATCTGTTGTTTTGTTTACCGGTAACTGTTATTATTGGTGAGATTTATAGTTTTATATGTGTAAAACGTTCCTGTCACCATTATAACAACATCAGTTTACTAACGGTATTATGTAGACGGTATTATGTAGACGGCCAACACTGTGACATTCCTATATGAGTAAAACGTACCTGTCACCATTATAACATCATTAGTTTACTATGGCTATTGTGTAGACGGCCAACACTGTGACATTCCTATATGTGTAAAACATTCCTGTCACCATTATAACATCATTAGTTTACCATGGCTATTGTGTAGACGGCCAACACCATGACGTTCCTTCTGTTCCATCTGGCCAAAAACCAAGACAAACAGGATCGCCTGTTCAAAGATCTCGTAGAACATGTGCCAAAGATGGGGGAAATCCAAGAGGACACCATAAACAAAATGCCCTACCTCAAGGCATGCCTGAAGGAGTCCTTCCGGTCAGTGAAATAAACAGTTTTCAATGTATTTTGGAATATATACATTAAGATGTTAACACATATGATGTAATATGAGGTTGTATTTTTAGCTCACCTGGCCTGAAGGGCTATGTGAGCTCTTGCCGTACTGCGGTTTCTTCAGAACTGGAGGACCTAGGGTCACGACATCTGACCAGTAGGTAGATGGGATGAAGTGCTATAAATTTTCCTCATTAAAATGACCTTGACCTTCTTTCAAGGTCACAGGGGTCAAATATGTTAAAAACTTCAAACAACAATATCCTACGAACCGTTTGATCTAGAGTCATAATACTTGGGTATGTTATGTAGACCAGCTGTGTGAATCATTTTTAGCTCACCTGGCACGAAGTGCCAAGTGAGCTTATGCCATGGCGCGGCGTCCGTCCATCCGTCCGTCCGGCGTCAATATTTTACTTTAAACGACTTCTTCTTAATAACCGAAAGGCCTAGGGTGTCGATATATGGCCAGAAGCAAACTTGGATGAAGGGCTACGAAGTTTGTTAAAAATAATGACCTTCACATATTTTCAAGGTCACAGGGGTCAAATATGTTAAAAACTTCAAACAACAATATGCTACGAACCGTTTGATCTAGAGTCATGATACTTGGGTATGTTATGTAGGCCAGCTGTGTGAATCATTTTTAGCTCACCTGGCACGAAGTGCCAAGTGAGCTTATGCCATGGCGCGGCGTCCGTCCATCCGTCCGTCCGGCGTCAATATTTTACTTTAAACGCCTTCTTCTTAATAACCGAAAGGCCTAGGGTGTCGATATTTGGCCAGAAGCAAACTTGGATGAAGGGCTACGAAGTTTGTTAAAAATAATGACCTTCACCTATTTTCAAGGTCACAGGGGTCAAATATGTCAAAAACTTTAAACATCTTCTTCTCAATAACCAAAATGCCCAGGGAGTTGATATTTGGCCAGTAGCATGCTTGGGTGAAGGGCTACCAAGTTTGTTCAAATGAATGACCTTCAATTATATTCAAGGTCACAGGGGTCAATTGTATTAAAAAA
>NW_018405747.1:540334-541861 GCF_002113885.1 Mizuhopecten yessoensis
ATGATATTTAGTCAGTAGCATACTAGGATCAAGGGCTACCAAGTTTGTATAAATGTATGACCTTGAATCATATTCAAGGTCACAAGGAGCAAATATGTTCAAAATATTTCAACAACTTGTTCTGAATAACCAAAAGGCTCAGGATGTTGATATTTAGTCAGTAGCATATGCTGGGATCAAGGACTACTTTGTTTGTTAAAGTGAATGACTTTGACTTATATTCAAGGTCACAGGGGTCAAATTTGTTTAAAATCTTTAAACAACCTCTTCTGAATAACCATGGGTCCCAGGATGTTTATACTTTGCAAGTTGCATCCTGAGATGAAAGGCTATACAATGTGTTCAACATAATGACTTTGTTCGACTTTCAATCACAGGGGTGAAGTGTTCCCAAAAAAAATTAACAGGGTCTTTTGAATGAATTTTAATCATAAATACTGATATTTTGCCTGTAGCTTCATTTTAGATCACTTTTAAGGTTACAAGTGTGAGTATTATACCAGGTGAGCGATGCAGGCCCGTTGGGCCTCTTGTCTTTATTACAGTAATGAGGTCAAAGCCCAACTTTAAGTGCTAGCCGAAGTCAAAGGTCAGCGTGGTTTAAAATCTTTGAAATTCAAATTTCAAATTTCAAACAACTGGATCCTAAGAACCATTTAAGAGATGTTAAAACGTGTTCTAGGTACCAAATTTGGTCTCAAGTTACCTATGTTTCAGTTTCATGTAACAAAAGAAACAGGTGAGCGATGCAGACTCTCTGGGCCTCTTTGTCTTTTATATTTAAATACCCTCCCCCGACTGACTGATTTGGTGTGATATAGTAGTTGCTTTGTCAGTACATCTGCGTGTGCCTCAGTTTGTAGATAAAATCATGTGTACAAGACATCTGTCTTTGTCTCTGGTCACTTTGTTTTTATTTGCTCACATATTCAAAGAATATCGGGGCCGTTATGAATTCACCCTGGTCTGCATCCATGTCATTACTGGTGATAGTGTTGATGCAAGTTTTGAAATTTATCATTATGACTTTTGGCCTTTGTATTGCAGTGCTGATTGGTGTTGTATACAATTGGCACTTTGTTACAAGATTTTGTCTTTCATAATTATTTTGTTGTAGGACATTTTCATCATGCCTGTTTTAGGACGGTGTTGCCTTTTATCCTCTCTGTTTTAGGACAGTGTTGCCTATTACCTTCTCTATTTTAGGACAGGTTTTTTAGCTCACCTGGCACGAAGTGCCAAGTGAGCTTATGCCGTGGTGCGGCGTCCGTCGTCCGTCCGTCGTCCGGCGTCAATATTTTACTTTAAACGACTTCTTCTTAATAACCGAAAGGCCTAGGGTGATGATATTTGGCCAGAAGCAAACTGGGATGAAGGGCTACCAAGTTTGTTCAAATAAATGACCTTCATCTATTTTCAAGGTCACAGGGGTCAAATATGTTAAAAACTTTAAACAACTTCTTCTCAATAACCAAACTGCCCAGGGAGATGATATTTGGTCAGTAGCATGCTAGGGTGAAGGGCTAC